>NC_140218.1:28593006-28618006 GCF_951802725.1 Rutilus rutilus
ACATTACTTAGTTACTTTTTCTGTAAATTAATGTGTTACGTAAAAATGGGCTTGCTTGTTGTTTCACACCAAAAGTTTTTGCTTGATATTATTAGTATGATTGAATTGGATCATCAAAGGTAAGCAGCAAAGACATTGGTTAATAAAGTGAGATTAAATACATAAAGTACATTTGTACTATTTAAAGGTATAGTGGAGGATCTTTCCGAATTTTAGATAAGACCCGCCCTCTCCACTTTTTGAATAAGTTTGATTGATTAACCAGAATGATTGACAATTAGGAGGACCAATAGTGTAGGTGATCCACCCGGAAGTAAAAAATCCTCTGCTATACCTTTAACGTTTGCGTAATATTCGGAGTTTTCATTTGACTGTTTTCAATACTGAATCTGTGTGAGATGAATACATGCTCACATTTAGTCTAGAACTACAATAACCATCATGTTCACACACAAAGCTCTGCACTTACTTATGATTTCTCTCAACAGGAGAGCTGTCAGTCAATAAATGGGAAAACAAAGTAACTTGCGTTACTTATTTGAAAAAGTAACTCAGATATTTTGTTGTAATTTTAAAAGTAATCTGTTACTTTACACGAGTTACATGAAAAAGTAATCTGATTACATAACCCGCGTTACTTGTAATGTGTTACCCCCAACACTGGAATGCCATAAAAGAACCATTTTTGGTTCCCCAAAAAAACCTTTCAGTGAACAGTTCCTAAAAAAACTTTTCCCACTTTTGTGCAATGGAAAGGTTCTTCTAGGATGTTAAAGATTCTTCAAGAAACCATCAATGCCCATGAAGAACCTTTATTTTTAAGAGTATTATAGAACCTTTTTGGCATAAAGTGTTCTTTAAAATAGAGCCAAGAACCCCACTGAGTGTGTATAACCTATATTTGATCTAACGTCATGACATTCATACACTGTTTAGTGTGATTTGAGTGTCCAAATACAGGGATCACTGCATAAATCTAAAACTAAAACCTAAAACTGAATCATGAGAATGGTACATCACACCATGACATAAAACAATTTTCAGAAAAGCTAATTCTGTCTTGTTTTGTTATATGTTATGCTTTCTTTGCTTCTATTTTTGACTAGCACAGGAGTTTCTCTGGTTTTGGGGCCGCACCCCCCGTCCTCCTCTCGGCTCGCTCCTCTGTTTTACTGTGCTCATCCTGTGTGAAGGTAAACGGCACACAATGGCCCTCCTCAGAGCTGGAACTTCTCAATAACTCAAGTGCACAGACCACACACACACAACACCGGTCAGAACACAGGACCTTTTTTTTGTTTAGATATGCTTTACGGCCACTTGTAGAAGTGTCTAAATGAGGCGATGGAGCGACTGTGTTTCGTCCAGAGCTGACACTCTTTTAAACAGAGGAAGACGAGGAGCAGAGAGGAGGAACGGGCAGAACGGCTTCTCTTCAGGACACGCTTTCATTTACGAAGACCTGAAAAACACAAACACAGGGAAATGTTATTAGAGTGTACCAATATATCGGTTTAACAGTTTGATGGTTGCTGATGGTTGTTATCTGGAGAGTTCTTTGGTTAATTTTTGTATGTCACTTTTTATTTTACTTTATTTGCAGTTTATTTTATGTGTTTTGGTTCAATTTGGATGTATTGACTACCGTTTAAAACATTGGGGTCAGTAAGATGACATATTAATAATTTACTCTACAAGGATGCATAAAATGTATTAAAATTGACAGGGAAAACATTTATAAATGTTACAAAAGATTTCTATCTCAAATAAATGCATTTTTTAAACTTTCTATTCATTCAAGAATCCTGACAAAAATGTATCACGGCTTCCTCAAAAATATTAAGCAACTGTTTTCAACATTGATAATAATAAGAAATGCATTAAATCAGAATATCAGAATGATTTCTGAAGGATCATGTGACACTGAAGACTGGAGTAATGATGCTGAAAATACAGCTTTGCATCACAGGAATAAATTACATTTTAAAATACATTAATATAAAAGACAGTTCATTTAAATTGTAATAATATTTCACAATATTACAGTTTTTACTGTACCTTTGGTCAAATAATTGCAGGAGACAAGAGACTTCTTTCAGAAATATAAAAACATTTTTTATGTTTAAAAAAAAAAAAAACATTTTTATTAGATTTTTTTTTAAGAATTACAATTTATTTTATGGTTAAGTCATTATTGTTAAATGCGTGATAAAGTTTAGCACTATTTTACACAAAGTTTCATTCATATTATTCAGTCATATTAACTATAATGCGATTGGGTCACTGGCATGTTTTCCCACCTTAGACATCTTTATCTGCAAAATCCACTTTCCATCAACCTCTAATTACAGTACTAGAAGTTTAAACTTACTTCCCAACACACACACACACACACACACACACACACACACACACACCTGCTGGGTGATTTATTAAACTCCCTGAGACCGTGAAATGGTTGTGTATCTAGAGACAGGACAAGAACTTCTCTCATTTGCAACTTGTCTGATTAAACTGTCATGAAAAATGTCCCCAGGGCAAATATAATGTATTTAGCACCTCCATGTGCACATATTGAAAAGGCTTCTTTTGCAGACGCTCATTACAGACCCTGCATAATTTAAGGCTTATTGAAATGAGGCCAGACCCGGTCTCAGAGGGACCACTCCACTGATCCATATTCTCCATATGCACAAGATAAAACCACGTAAGATCGAGGGTATAGCAGAAGGTAGAAAAGAGAAAACATATGAGACTCTAAAATGAAAACATTTTCCCCAGATTAAAATGCATCATTGAAACTAAACCACAGAAATGGCTTGCTCTGAACGTCTAGCTTGACGAGTGCATGACACGCATTTACACTTCCAGTTTCAGCAGTCTGACTTGTACAGTCGCAGTGAAGTAATACAGACTATTATTTCTTCAGAAGATGCTATTATTCTACTTGGCACACAACTAATGATAAAAAAATGAGGAAAGTTGGCCAAACATTGTGCCGCTTCCGGCTGCCAACGTTTAAAACAAGATCTGGCGTAGTTCTCGTGGTAAAAAATGAAATGTAACCTGGAAGCACATGGCACTTTTTTCATGTTAAACTTATAGAGCTTATACTAATAATATTTGCCAATAACAATACCAAAAAAAAAAAAAAACTGGTCCTAGTTGATATAAAAGCTCTTTACTGTTCGATTTAGCTTCAGACAGTTTCACTAATCCCTCGCTGGACAAGATCAGAATGCTTAATGAATGGACTAATTAAGAACTTACACTAATTAAAAGAAAACTAACTTTAATTAATGCTTTAGATAAGGGCAAGCAGGGACATGTGTAAGAGGATCGATTTAACCTAATTCATACGCAGAGTATGTGACTGAACCTTGAGTTTATTATGGGGCGCCGTTTGTAAAGCGGCTCACACTGAAAATAACAGCAACATTTTGTCACATTTAGCTTCAAAAAATGTTTAAAAAACTGTTATGAATATTTGTCAACTTAGAGATATTTTAAATAGTTAAATCTAAATATTAAATGTTACACCTAAATGTTAAATCTAAATACTAAATCTAAATGTTAAATCTAAATATTAAATCTAAATCTAAATCTAAATGTTAAATCTAAATCTAAATCTAAATGTTAAATCTAAATCTAAATGTTAAATCTAAATATTAAATCTAAATGTTAAATCTAAATATTAAATCTAAATCTAAATGTTAAATCTAAATATTAAATCTAAATCTAAATGTTAAATCTAAATCTAAATGTTAAATCTAAATATTAAATCTAAATGTTAAATCTAAATATTAAATCTAAATCTAAATCTAAATGTTAAATCTAAATGTTAAATCTAAATCTAAATGTTACACCTAAATGTTAAATGTTAAATCTAAATGTTAAATCTAAATGTTAAATCTAAATCTAAATCTAAATCTAAATCTAAATGATGAATCTAAATGTTCCGGGTGAAACTAAATATTTAACTAATATGCAAATAACAAAATGCCGGAAACCGGATTTAGATTTAACATTTAGATTTAGATTTAACATTTAGATTTAGATTTAGATTTAGATTTAACATTTAGATTTAGATTTAGATTTAACATTTAGATTTAACATTTAGATTTAGATTTAATATTTAGATTCAACATTTAGATTTAGATTTAGATTTAACATTTAGATTTAACATTTAGATTTAGATTTAGATTTAATATTTAGATTTAGATTTAATATTTAGATTTAACATTTAGATTTAGATTTAGGTGTAACATTTAATGTTTAGATTTAACTATTTAAAGTTGACAAATATTGTTGTAAATGTGCTAAAAAGTGACTGTTTAAAAAACTGGTATACATTTTTGACGTTGTTTGAAGCTAAATGTGACAAAATGTTGCTGTTATTTTCAGCGTGAGCCGCTTTACAAACGGCGCCCCATACGCGCGCACAGACACACACACAAAATAAAATAATTGTTGTTATTTTGCCTGTAAATGTATCTTAATTTACCCTATGTTTTAAAAATTTAGATTTATAATTTATAGTACTTTTATTTTTCATCATTAATGAAAAGATGTTCAAACTGATGATATTCCTAATTGTCCCCAAGGGGAATTTTTGTCAGATTTTGCTTGTACACACACACGCACATGCACACACACGCACGCACACACACACGCACCTTCTAACAGGCGCATGCACATGCATGTACGCACACACACACACACACACACACACACACACACTCGGGTACTTACTGATGCACGGGCTTTAACAGAAGATGAGATGGTTTCTCATTGACATGGTAGAGTGGGAATGGGTCAAATCCACCAATAAAATCAACTGAAAACCAAACAAAAGATGAAATTAAAGAATGAAAGAAATGAAACAGGACAATGAGCCATGAAGAGAACAAATGAAACATAAAATGATAATCACTTGAAGCAAAAAAACATGAACAGACATAATGTTTGACAGAAATATGAATCAATGTGAACATTAACACTGGAATATACACACCACACTACACAAATCAGACATAATCATTAACAATGAACAGCGTCTCATGAGATTTGATATGCTCACACTGTAACACTTACACACACACACACACACACACACACACACTCACTCACTCATGTCGGCTTGACTGAAGTCAAGTTTTATTCTCTGTATCTGAACAAGTCTCTATTCAATGTTACTCTCACACAAACACACACACACACACACACACACAGCGGAATGAATAACAGGTCTCTGAATGAGTGATTTTCATGATCAGATGTCAGGCCTCGTTCAGCCCAGTGTAATTCAGACTCCACACACTCTCTCTTTTCTAACTTATACACAGCAAGAAAAGAGGGAGAGACTCTCCCTGCGTCCCAATTCCAATACCAGCTATTTAAAATATAAATAAGTATGTGAGATTCAAATGAGCCCCAAATCACAGTAGGTTGAACATCATGTGTAAATGATGCATGATTTCTCCTGGGAGTTATCTGCTTACCCACAACCCACTGCGCTACAACGTTTATTAATTTCTTTCCTTCGTAAACAAAAACAGGTGTTCTTGCACATACAAATATATGTGTAATAATGAAGGTAATGGCTGTTAACACTTATTCAAAAGCACAGTACATGAAAAACATCAGTGGCATCAAGATCACTATGATGGTGCGGTTATCAAAGGCATCAGTGCACACGTTTTAGTGTATACTTCGTTGGTGAATATGGTGCAAGTGACCATGTTTCAGCTGTGACTTCATGCTTACACACACACTGAACATACAGCAGGACTGGAAATAGCGGGCCGGTTTGTGCATCATAAACGACAGGCTTCGAGCTCATAATGTGTCATTAGCGTTCGAGCTCCAGAGACCATGAGCTGCGCTGCTATGTGTGGAATGCTGGGAAGGCAGAGGCAAATGGACGACTTCACTCGTACTTACAGCGTTAAACACACACTTCCAGAGCAAACAACCACGTCTTAGACAACCACTATACTCATCCGCATGGTACACGCCACTTTCAGGAGTTGAGGGTGAAATATTAAATATATGGCTATCTAATAACTGGTAAAACCTTATTTCGATGGTCCACTTTAGATAATCTACTAACTATAAGTAACTTTGCAACTACATGTTAACTCTAATTAGAGTATTAGAAAAACAACAGAATGGTATATATGGAGAATAGAGTCTTCGGCAGTGTTCGCAATCTATACTCTAATTCACTATTCCCGACATTAGTCCACATATATAGTGCACTTGAGTGAGTGAATGAAAACGAGTGAGTGAATTCGGACACTGAGTGTGTGGGAAGCCGCTTTTGCATAGTTTGTGTTTGCTGTTTAATAATCATTTGAAACGTGGCAAACTGGCAGCTCCAGTAGTAATGGAAAGATATATCTCGAACTCTGACATGGAAACTAGCATATATAAAACATATTAAACAATTTAATAATCAATTAAAAATTAATTTACAACTGTTGGCTGGATGGATGTATGGATGGATGGATGATTCTTTAGCCGTGGAGCGTACATCGGTTGTACACTCGTTATTGCGGTGCATTATGGGATTGAATGAGGTCACTCGATAACGTCCACTATGGTTTTGGACACCACTACAAATGGCTATCCCTTCAAATAGTGCCCTACTTAAGGGTGTAGGGGGCGATTTCACACTCAGCCTTGGTGTCAGTTCTGCTTTGCATCAGAGGTAGAGATCAGACAATCAGACAAACAGAACAAATTCTCTTTAATTCTACTGTGTGTGCGCCTGTCTTTCTTATGCCTGTCTCTCTGCTCTGTGTCCTGCTTTCACCTGTCTCTCTCTCTCTCTCTGGATAGTGTAACATATTTACATTGGGGAAGCGCTCATGCTAACGTTCAGCACTACACTATTCTGACCCACTTTCATAAAAAGCAGCTCTTTTTTGAGTCTGCATAGGAATCTGCTGAGCGCTGATAACCAACCAGACACTCGAGGTGCCACACACACTCTCTCTCTCTCCCATTCCCGCTCTGATGTCAAGCCAGGATTGCGTTTTCTTTTGGTGAAGGCAGGTCTCATAGAGAATCCGGGCTTAGATCAGTACCCGGGAGCCCACGCGTCCCCGTAGCTGGTGCCTGGGACGACCTGTCCGCTCTTATTAGATTAGATTCACACAAGTGACGGCTGCTGCTTTTAATGAGCCCACGATAACAGCGGGACTGAGACTACGCTCTAATTATGGATGCAAGTCATTTAAAACAGAAAGAAAAAGAGCGAGAGAGAGAGAGGCGAGAAGGAAGGGTGAACAAGGTAGAAGAATAATCAATGATAAAAAATGAAGCCTGACACATTATTATTCAAATCACCTGTAGGGAGAGAGAGAGAGAGAGAGAGAGAGAGAGGGAGAGAGAAAGAAAAGGAAAAAGAGAGTAACAGAAAGAGGGAAACTTCAGAGGCGAGGAAGTGCTGTGGAGAAATTAAATCCTCCACTTCAAATGAGCGTGTAAATGAACCACACACAGCTTTGCATGATAGAAAATACAAAATAGACACACTGGGCTGATTATACGCACACACACATGAACACACACACCAATGTAGCATAAGGAA
This sequence comes from Rutilus rutilus, assembly GCF_951802725.1. Taxonomy (NCBI): domain Eukaryota; kingdom Metazoa; phylum Chordata; class Actinopteri; order Cypriniformes; family Leuciscidae; genus Rutilus; species Rutilus rutilus. The sequence goes on from NC_140218.1 coordinate 28,600,604, forward strand.
AGAAAAAAGTGCTTTAGCCTAAAAATTCAACCTTCCCCGCAACCACAAGTTAACAATCTCCTAAGGAACCTAAAATGCATATTTTAGGAGAAATACAGTATCTAAGGCAAAGTTGATGCTTTAATGGAACATAACTGGGACATCCACTAAAAATCCCATGAAATGGTTTAATATGTTTTCTTTCCTGACATTTTTCCAGTGAAATGTATATACATATATTGTCAATACCCCAAAATCTGCAATTTCTGTCAGTCACAGACCTGCAGAACCCCACTTGACAGCTTGTTCCACGGATGAAAGCGCTGAAGACACTTTCAAACGCTTTCAAGCCACTTCCTTTGCGCGCACTTGATGCTCTGAAAGCTGTGAAATGGCAGCTTGTTCTACTGCAGCCTGAAAGATTATTTATAGGAGTGAATTCAAGTTGATTGGGACACTTTTTCCCAGTCGCCTCAATGGCAAAAAGTGTCCCAAGCGACCTGAATTCACCTCTGTTACTTGTTTATTTATTCATCCTTTATTTAACCAGGAAGATCCCATTGAGATATCACAATCATTTCTTCCAGGAAGACCTTGTGATAAAAAAAAAAAAAAAAACCTGAGATAAAAATAGCATTTATTGTGTATAGTTCACCCAAAATGTGAGAAAAAAAATCTAGTTTTCAGAGTTTTACAGTCAGTTCTACATTAATCTACTGTATATAATGTTGAATATAATGTATAATAATGCAATGGGGGAATATTTGTGGCTCCTGATAATGCCAAATGTCTTATGTTACCAGTAAAAAGTGGCCTACGTTATTTTAAATATATCTAGTGAGTGACAGAGTGCAAGAATATTTTTAATCTGGTGTCAATATTGTCCTGTGCATTGGGTTACCAGCCCCAAGTCCAAGCCTATTCATTTACACCCACAATGGTATATCAAATTGATCATTTTAATCAACAGTACATTTATTGTTAACCTTTTACCATATGTCAATAATATTGTAAGCATTATCACAGCTGAAGACACCCAACTAACTGTGATTCGCTACTTGCTATTGCAAATCCTTTTCATTCTAAAGAGCATTTCATTGGACAAATGTCTATTTGCTCCTGTGAACAAGACTGTGCTTTTGGTCTGGAAGAGAAAGATAGTCATTTTTATACCCTCACATGTACTAAAAGTTTATTTTGCAAACTTTTAGCAGTGCGCTAACATACAGATGGCCTCAAAGCGAACAGGCATAAAAGCCAGCATGGATGTCATGCGGTCTTTAAATCCCCTGGGCCATGAAAAAACCTCGAAGCAATAAAACGTTCCTCTGTGCACTTATAATCACTTTACTGGTGGTCAGTTTGAACAGAGCATAAATATAGAGTTCGCCCGAGCACATGTGCGCTGCCTATAAAACACAAAAAAGACTGGCCGCCTCCTGTTGAGCGATGACGCGCCAAGGCCATCAGAAAACAAAGGCAAACAGGAAGTGACCGTAACGGATAAAAGTCGATTATTTCAGTGCGGTCGAGTCCCTCCTGTCAGCGAGGTACCGCTCAACGGGGAACGTTTAGTCATGGAAATCGAAAGAATGGTAACTCCTACTTTTCTGGAACAGGCAAACATTAATAATCAGAGGAAGGCTGGTGTTTAGCCCGTACAAACAGGGCAGTGGCTTATCTCATCCCATGGGCTTCACTCTGGTCCTCTCCCACACAGCCTATTCTGCCAAGAGCAAATATTCACTGTTTATGCACTGCAATTTATTGAAATGAAGTGCATTCCTATGGACCCAGGCAATCCATGAACGAAATTCCAAAACAGTAGGAATCACTAACAGTTGGCACTGGAAACACTTTCTTGATCCGATTGGCTATCTTTGTCTGTACTGACATCTTCCAAGAATGTTACACACACACACACACACACACACACACGTCTGGTTTACCATAGACGTAATAGTTTTTATACTGTCCAAACTGTATATTCTCTCCCCTTCCACTAACTCTACCCCTAAACATACCCATCACTGAAAACCTTCTGTATTTTTACATTTTCAGAAAAACTCATTCTGTATGATATATAAGCTTGTTTCCTCATAGGAACCTGACACGAGTTCCCATGAGTCCGTGAGTCACACACACACACCATTTTACAAAGTGAGTTTAGCAATACACTGTTTCTCACAAGTAGTGTGCTCCCCCATACAGAAATGTAATATATGTCAATATATGTAAATTACATATATAATGTCAGTGCCCATGTATGTCTGCTGCCTATATGAGAATATATGCAAAATTCATATATGTAAAACACATAGACATATATGAAACATATATAGCAAAAATGGCCGTTTTCATGTAAGTGCCATATATTTTCCCGTATATGCACATAAATGTGAAATATATGTAAGACGCATATATGTATACATGCATATATGTACTTATTTCCATAGTACATACTTTCACTATATATTATTCACTTAAATATAGTATTTTTAATACAATAATGCAATGTTTTCTTTGTCATTTTTGACAGATACATCCACAAAGTACCATAATCATATGCCACAGCTTTAAAAATGCATCAGTATCACATGCATGTATGTAAACAAATATGTATGTCACATATTTATACTTAATGTTGTCCATATATGCGAGAAACCAATACTATACTGTAATATATGCAGATATATGGTATCATATATGGATAAACTCAAATATTTTCTTCACATGTTTGGACACATAAATGTTCATATATGTTGCAGGCATATATTGTGTTCTCAGATAAGTCAAATACATGTATAGATATATGTCATGCTATTTAAAATATAAGTACACATATGGCCATATATTACATTCCCTTCCCATGGATCAAAAATGGGATCAATTTCTTTTTACATCAATATTTCATATTCTTCAACATTGAGAATTGATATAGTTTAGATATATTTCTCACAAAACAAAGCTAGAAGGACACAGAGCCATCATCTCCTGAATGTTTATGTTAGAGTACAATCAGACAGGCACATTTCTTTATAATAAAATGGAAAAAGTAACAGTTTTAGACACGTAAACAAGAAAGAAAGTGTAGGACAGACTTACATTTTTTCTCTTATCACACACACACACACACACACACACACACACACACACACACACACACACACACACACACACACACACACACACACACACACACACACACACAGTAAAGATACTCACAGCTGTCCTCCTCCTCTGTGATGACACTGATGACGTAGCAGGCGTAGATGAAACCCAGCAACTGAGGAGACAAACACAGACATGTGAGTGTATATCCACAGAGAGATGAGACATGGAAAATCATGCTCACAAAATGTCAGAACTAGCTTTTCACATTCCATGTCTTCACCTGATGTCAGTATATCTTTATTCTGTAACTAGATTTGTACATTTTCTTTGTTTGCCTGTGCCAACGTAACCTCCATGATGTTATTGGTCGGAAAAGAGTCAAACCCTATAAAGGGGAGATCATGTTTCCACAGGTTTGTGTTGTTTAACATGAAAAGAAATGACACTTCTCCTCAAATTACTTGTGATGTTCCTTATTTGTCAAAAGCATCTACTAAATGAATAAATGTAAATTATTTGGAGGTCTCATTCATTTCCATAGCATAAATGCTGTGGGAATAGATACATAATAAAGTTTAATCCTATAGTGTAAGGGGATTATTGAAATCCCTAAGCATAAGTGTGTTCAGCAGGAATGGCAGTCGCATCTTATAAACCATTCATTATGAGAAACACATGGCCGATAATACATTACTCAAAGAGACATTAGAGAGAGTTTTACAAAGTCCTGTGCCAAGTGAACCGGGGACTGGTGTGTGTGTGTGTGTGTGTGTGTGTGTGTGTGTGTGTGTGTGTGTTATTGATGGCTATGGCAGTGCCACAGAGGCAGATGGCACAGCTCTGCATGAAAACACACACAGGGTAAACTCAACTCCCAAAGAGTGGCACTATTCCAAAGCAATTAATCCGTCATTGGGCAGCCGGCCAGGCGTACATGTACCTTGAAGAAAAAAATGAATGCTGTGTGTTTGCATATGAACGAGAGAGTGAGAGAAACTTATGACAAAAACTTAAATGCCTAAATGAGAGTCTATGAAGCCCGTGAGAGGCTGATAGTGCAGGTTTGTGGTGAGACACAGAGACACACAGGTGCTGTGCTGTGTGCTCTCTCTCTCTCTCTCTCTCTCTCTGTGTGTGCGGGGCAAAGTGGTTCAGACCTCCAATCAGCTTCTATTACACTGAAGGAGTGGCAAAATACCAATTGCATCAGAGGAAATGTCCACAGCCAGTCTGCCAACTGCAGCGGTATCAGCATGTGGTATTGACCTCGGGTCCATTCGAGTTGATCCTAGTGTGGAGGCAGTTTTACGCCATTAAATTTTGACTTCAATAGGCCTACAAACCTGCATGTTATGTTTGTCATCATGATGTTTACAATAGATGTACTGTTAAATTTTTTTTTTATAAATTTTTACTGTTTTTGAATGAAGTCTCTTCTGGTCACCAAGGCTGCATTTATTTGATCAATACTACAGTCAGACAGTAATATTGTGAAATATTTTTACAATTCAAAATAACAATTTTTTAATGTAATGTATTTAAAAATGTAATTTATTCCTGTGATCAAAGCTGAATTTTCAGCATCATTACTCCAGTCTTCAGTGTCACGTGATCCTTCAGTTCAGAAATCATTCTAATATGATGATTTGATGCTCAAGAAACATTTATTATCATCAATGTTGAAACCAGTTGTGCTGCTTCATATTTTTGTGGAAACTGACTAAAATTCTTTGATATTCATAAATGTCTTTTGACATTACAAATGTCTTTTCTATCACTATTGATCAATTTAATGCATCATTGCTGAATAAAAGCATCAGTTTCTTACCAAAAAAACTTTAGTTTAGGGTCCAATTCTCACTATTATCTAGTTGCTTATTAGCATGCACATTACTAGGTAATTGGCTGTTAATTAGTAGGCTACTTATAAAGCTCATATTAATGCATTATTCTGTACGACAATATTGTACATCCATTAATCCTTTCCCAATACCGTAACTTAAAGCTACACTGTGTAACTTTTTAAGTTGAAGTCTATCAAAAGTATATGTGCTCATTAATGTGTAATTACTTCCACCAACTAATAAAGTATTCTCGTAAGCGTAAAACCTGCCATACATACGAGCGAGTCGCTCGAATGGCGGCAGCCATGTTGCGCCTCCATCTTGAAAATACATTCGCCAAAGAGGGAAATACCTGGAAATTCAAGCTTCGCCTTTCGCGTTTTACACTCAGTGACACCGTGACGAATGCGAGGGGGAGATTACTCGCGACTGCCGGCAGATATGAAATAATACGGCCACTGTAGGAGTTAAAACGCCCTCGGAATGGGAGGGAAATTCAAGCTTCGCCTTTCGTGACGAATGCGAGGGGGAGATTACTCGCGACTGCCGGCAGATTTGGAAGATTGCTGATGGAGGATCACGCCTATTTTCGAGGACATGTAGCAGAGTCGCCAAGGAAGCGAAAGAGAGAATTAAAACGTCAACGCGACAGGCAAATCAGCAAGACCAAAGTCAATATTGGAGTAACTTTTCCCAGATGGAAAGAGCTCATGAGGAGCAAAGATTTTAAAACGGACGCCGAAGTTGCCTGCTTTCTTCTCGACAGGTAATTCAGCCTATTTGTGTAAATTCGAAGTTTTATAGTTGCTCGTCTAACCATAGCATGGTTGTGCATAACGCCAGAACGACCTCTAGTATAACTTGCGTTACTTTTCCTCGCGTCAATGGTGAACAAGTATTGTTTACCTTGTAACATAAATCTGTGCTGCGACGGATCACAGGTGATGAATAGTTTTAAAGGCGCAATTTTTAAAGCTATATATAAAAAAAAAAGGACACTGTAAATTTTAGTTATTTTTAATTGCTTTTACTTTGTACACAATGTAACGTTAGCCTAATCTGAAGGAACACTCATGGACGAAGTCGAACTGCCATGTTAATCTTGGAATAATACGGCCACCGTAGGAGTTAAAACTCCCTCGGAATTGAAAGGAACAGAAACTAATATTCACTGGGTAGACATATACAATTTCACCGCTAGATGGGGGGAAATATCACACAGTGTATCTTTAACAACTACATTAATAACTATTAATAAGTAGTAATGAGGAGTTTAGAGGCAAAGTCATGCTATAGTTTAATGCAAGAATTGGACCCGAAACTAAAGTGTGACCAAAAATTATTACTGACCTCAAACTTTTAAACAGTAAAGTATTTGTATTTTTATAAATATATTTGTATTGCATTGTGTCAGGGTCCTGATGATCAGCCTGTTTAAAAACATTTTTTTTATATATATTTTGTGATAATAACTGGCCGATTGTACAGTACCATACAAGAACAGTGCCAACCATAGAACAGGCTATTTATTATTCAGATATAAATATTAAATCTTTTGTTGAAGGACTTACTCTGAGACCATTAGACAAATGAAACCCAAATTTAATCCATTCAAAGCTAATTCTTGCTCGGGGGAATCTCAGGCGAAGAGTGAAAAGGACAGAAAGAGCGGCTCTCCACATGAGATCTGACCGCTCTTAAGCCCAGATCTAGCGCACGACTCAATATCTTGTTAATTATGGTCATTAAAAACCATTAGCTCTTTTAAAGTCACAGTCTTCAAGCCAGGACCCTCTGCTTCACTCTTTCAAGCCCACACAATCATCTTCCTGATTCTCAGTTTCTTTCTGCTCTCTGCTGAAAGCGCTGCAGATTTAACCTGTTTTCTCTCTGTAATATTAAGCGTCAGTCCTGCGTTTCACGGGCTGATCATTCGGGTCAAAGGGTAAAGTTGCTGCGAGAGAAGAGGATTCTGGGTCAGTGGCCTTCAACCGCCTCAGGCTGTTTCTCATGCCAGCTAATTCAACGTTCAATCTCTCAGTCTAGTCTTCATAATGCCTTTAATATGAATAGAACTCAAAATTGTTTTTGTAATCATTGGGGAATTTACCTTGAGCTTAAAACTCATTAAAAATGCAATATAAAAGGAAAATAAAATAAATAAATGTGGTTTAAAATGTTCAAGCTTGGGAATTCAGCCGGTATCAGAAAAGCAAAGTCGAACTGGTCTTTAAAATGACGCCAAAATGTGTTCAGCATTTTTATTATGTTTACACAAAACCGCTTTAGTAGTGTTTTTAAGAAATAATTATAGATATTTTTCACGAATCTTATTCTTCGTGTTATTACAGGATGGTTATATCACCTTGAATTCTTTCATATGATAATCAACATACACTTTTATTCAGAAACTGATTATAAATGGTCTCTAATTAACAAGAAAGTTGCTTGTCATGAATCTCCCCAAATTTAGCTATATAATAAATAGCAATGGATGGGAATAACTTTATAACTAATTGCATGATGCAGAAAGACCCAGAGAAAGAGAGCTGGTGATTGACAGATCAAACGCCGCTTCTATGCACACGACCTGGTTCTGTCATGATCTCAACAGTTATACAGCATTTCTGTCTGATCTGAGGTTTACTCAGAGTTATTTACACACCTAAGTAATGTTGGATATAAAATCTATATAAGGAAGAAATCACATCACAGGCCTGAGTTTCATTTTCACAGAGAACACTTTCAAGAACTTCTATGCCATACAAAAACCAAAAGTGACTATCCTTATGAATCGCATCAAAGAGCATTAATAATAGCATATCTATCCTCAATAATCTGTATGATTTTATGTACCATTTATGTCTGTAGCACAAACAAAAGTTTAATATTTAGCATGTGTAATAGATAAACATCCCTTATTCACCTTTATGCACTCAGCTTTACAGTGATAAACAGGAAAATAATGATCAATATGCAGACTTCAATTCTGCTGTAAAGCAGCTCTGAAAAGACACTAGTAAACAGTCATCGTTCAGCTGAAATCAGTTCAGTGTCGACTCAGTTTGGTTCAATAACTGTGTAAAGTTCGTGTAGAGTCCACTTCAGCCATGTCATCGTCTAGCTCAGTTCAGTTCAATAGTTCCCGCCCACTTTTTCAGCAGCGCTGATTCCGGAAGTATTGTTTTCCTTCATTTTTCCCATAGAGATTTTTAAAATAGTCTTTGTTAAAGAGTTATAAGCAATGAACCAAGCCAACCAGCTACGAGGTGCATCACATTACAAATGTTCAAAAAAGTTTTTGCAAATCGTAAAAAAAAAACAAAGGTTCAAGACTGTGTACTTAACGACTTTAGTGAGAGAAAGAACTACAATCCCATGAAGCATTGAAAAAAAAATGATGGAGAAATATTTACAAATGTTGATATATTTTAAGTTTATTGCAAAATATAAGCATATATAGGCTACAAACATTTCAGTATTTTGAGAGCGTAGGGAGGTCAACTCAGTTACGTCATTCGCAGTGCTTCATGGGAGTGGGCGGAGCTAAAGAGCTATTTTGGAGCGGGTTGCTTTTTTCGACTCTCTGATTGGTGTAATTTTCTGTATAGCATCATGGGTAATGTAGTTTGTCACCAGGAATTCCATTGTTAATCACGATTATGTTAATAAATAAGTTGAAACACAAAAAAAATGCTGTGTTGTTTCAACCAAATATGGACAAACCCAACTGTTAGGTTCACTTTTTTTAATCAAATTTTTAACCCAATGGTTGGGTTTGTCCATATTTGACCCAAATTTGTGCTGAAACAACCCAGCATTTTTTAGAGTGAAATAACGCAGGATGAAAGCTTCAACAGAAATAAACAACCTCGTAGCTCACATTAGGTCTGTCTTTAAAGGCTTATAAGTTATCATTAAAAATCCATTTCCTTATGGAGAAAATTTATGGAGTTTTTACTTTTATTATTGAAATAAAGGGCCACTTAAATGTACTTACATTGAGTTCACTTTCAAAACCGTTTCTTAAGTACACTTTTAAAAAGTTCACTTCATAATAATGTAAAATTAAAAGTTTTACTTTAAAATACAATTCAAATAATTGTTTTAATAATCTTTTGTCATGCTTTAAAGAAGTACACTTATTGTTGTGCTGACTAATATACTAAAGCACATGTAAAGTACTTGATAATTGTTATTCAGTATACATTTAAAGGTGCATTGCGCAACATTTCATGTTAAAAATACCCGTTTTTCTAACCCATACATGCTTAAACAATTGCCTGATGGGCTGAATGAGCCCTTCTATGATCACTGCGATTGCCTCTATAATCCTGTACAGTAAAATAAATAAGAGGGATTCGGGTCGGAATCGACTGGGCGTGACGTCATGCGCGTTCACGCTCACCTGGCTATGTCTGGCCGCCATTATCCGCATCAGCGAAGACAACTCAAGCGACTTTTGCAAAAGTAGAAGATGGATTCAAAGAGACCGGCTTCTAGTTCATCCCAAACCCCAACGCAAACTCCACGTAACCGCGTGCACAACTCTGGTTGCAGTTTCGCGTGTCGCCAGAAGGGGGCATAGTTCTGCAAAAACTCAGAGACTTGCGCAATGCACCTTTAAAGTAATATTAAAATATATTTTAAATGTACTACATTGATATTAAAGTGAAATGCATTAATAGAATAACATTCAACTATTTTAGTTCGCCAAAAATGCTTGTCAGTACGCTTTAACCATATTTCAAAGACAATTAAAGTAATTATGAAATTGCATAAAGATACACTTAAGTCCTACCTAACTGGGTCAAAAACACTCTCTAAAGTTTTGCATTTAATATAAATTTAAACTATATTACATTTCCATTTAATAATAAACAGCATGCAATTAAGAGTCTGAATGCACCACACTTTAGTATGTTATTTGCGTAATAAGTACTCTTTTTAAAAGTATGCTAAAGTGTACTTTTTTCTCACAAAGGACACCCAAGAGCTGAGTAAAGAAAGCAGTCCTCTCTCCACCAGCTGGAGAATAGTCCCAAAACTACACTTCCATTTATTATCTGCTCTCACATACTGTTTTCTGCCTTAGATTTCTCTGGCTTAAGCTAAGAGAGCGGGAAAGAAATAGAGAATGAAAGAGACTGCAATAATACAGACCCAGAGCCCTGTGAATATACAGGCCTGAAAGACGGACACAAGTCACAAATCCTAATGCTGCCTTTGACACACAACATGATGTTAATAATGAGCGCCCGTGTCACCCTGCTGTGACAGAACTGAGTCCAGCTGAATGAGTGTGTGTGCACCTCTCCATACACTGTATGCACACACATTTATAGACATATAGCAGTTCTGATGTGTCTCAGTTGCCTGGGGGCAGATTTCACAGCCATATCTCGTCAGAATCAGAGCACTCTCAACATCACTTCACAAAAGTGCTCTCGTACACGCAAGCACTCTTACAGCGCTTCACACCCCACAGATCTGAGATGAAAAAAACCAGGCAAGACTATTCCACCTGCCATGCTAAACAAACGACTCTCAGAAGTTTGCAGCCGGTCACGTCCAATCCGAAATCCACTTACATTTGTGTGTACATGGAAAGTGATTAAACCACCGCAGGGAGCGAGAGACTTTGAAGTGAAATTTTTCTTAATCATGTTCTCAGGCACGCAGCAACAGTCTGGATGGGCGCAAAACAAGCTGAATTTGTGATACGTGACCGTTTTTAAAGCTGCATCCCGTAACTTTTTTGGGTTAAAAATGATCCAAAATACATTTCTGAGCAAGTACATAACCAACCAGCCAGTGTTCAAAACTATCTACTTGCTTTAGCTCGATTCAAAACGGTAAGCTTGTAATAATGTTTTTAATTCCAGTGGTACTGATGGATTTCCGTGGGAAATTCGAGCATGTCTTTGCGTCATTACGTCACATCCGTACGCATAAAGAAGGAGTCTCGGCTAGTAGGCTATATTGCGTCATTACGTCACATCCGTACACATAAAGAAGGAGTCTCGGCTAGTCGGCTATATTGCGTCATTACGTCACATCCGTACACATAAAGAAGGAGTCTCGGCTAGTAGGCTATATTGCGTCATTACGTCACATCAGTACACAAAGAAGGAGTCTCGGCTAGTAGGCTATATTGCGCCATTACGTCACATCCGTACACATAAATAAGGAGTCTCGACTAGTAGGCTATATTGCGTCACATCCGTACACATAAAGATGGAGTCTCGGCTAGTAGGCTATATTGCGTCATTACGTCACATCCGTACACATAAAGAAGGAGTCTCGACTAGTAGGCTATATTGCGTCATTACGTCACATCCGTACACATAAAGAAGGAGTCTCGGCTAGTAGGCTATATTGCGTCATTACGTCACATCCGTACACATAAAGGAGTCTCGGCTAGTAGGCTATATTGCGTCATTACGTCACATCCGTACACATAAAGAAGGTGTCTCGGCTAGTAGGCTATATTGCGTCATTACGTCACATCCGTACACATAAAGAAGGAGTCTCGGCTAGTAGGCTATATTGCGTCATTACGTCACATCTGTACACATAAAGAAGGAGTCTCGGCTAGTAGGCTATATTGCGTCGTTACGTCACATCCGTACGCATAAAGAAGGAGTCTCGGCTAGTCGGCTATATTGCGTCATTACGTCACATCCGTACGCATAAAGAAGGAGTCTCGGCTAGTAGGCTATATTGCGTCATTACGTCACATCCGTACACATAAAGAAGGAGTCTCGGCTAGTAGGCTATATTGCGTCATTACGTCACATCAGTACACAAAGAAGGAGTCTCGGCTAGTAGGCTATATTGCGCCATTACGTCACATCCGTACACATAAATAAGGAGTCTCGACTAGTAGGCTATATTGCGTCACATCCGTACACATAAAGATGGAGTCTCGGCTAGTAGGCTATATTGCGTCATTACGTCACATCCGTACACATAAAGAAGGAGTCTCGACTAGTAGGCTATATTGCGTCATTACGTCACATCCGTACACATAAAGAAGGAGTCTCGGCTAGTAGGCTATATTGCGTCATTACGTCACATCCGTACACATAAAGAAGGTGTCTCGGCTAGTAGGCTATATTGCGTCATTACGTCACATCCGTACACATAAAGAAGGAGTCTCGGCTAGTAGGCTATATTGCGTCATTACGTCACATCTGTACACATAAAGAAGGAGTCTCGGCTAGTAGGCTATATTGCGTCATTACGTCACACCCGTACGCATAAAGAAGGAGTCTCGACTAGTAGGCTATATTGCGTCATTACGTCACATCCGTACGCATAAAGAAGGAGTCTCGGCTAGTAGGCTATATTGCGTCATTACGTCACATCCGTACACATAAAGAAGGAGTCTCGGCTAGTAGGCTATATTGCGTCGTTACGTCACATCCGTACACATAAAGAAGGAGTCTCGGCTAGTAGGCTATATTGCGTCGTTACGTCACATCCGTACGCATAAAGAAGGAGTCTCGGCTAGTCGGCTATATTGCGTCATTACGTCACATCCGTACGCATAAAGAAGGAGTCTCGGCTAGTAGGCTATATTGCGTCATTACGTCACATCCGTACACATAAAGAAGGAGTCTCGGCTAGTCGGCTATATTGCGTCATTACGTCACATCCGTACGCATAAAGAAGGAGTCTCGGCTAGTAGGCTATATTGCGTGTGAGGATGGAGATTTATAGCCTTTTCTCACAGAACTTGATATAATTAAACTTATCAATTTGATGGCGGATCCAGAAAGGTTCAAACGACAATCACCAGTGACAACTGGAGATTCACCCGTTGTAAAACGCAAAAGACTGCATTCGGACTTCGGAGTGGCTACCGAAAAAGAGAGACTGCAACCGGACCATGCAAAAACAAGGATAAATATCGGAAGGGCATCAAATGTAGTCACGCAATGCTGATGTTGTTAACATTAACAATTTGAGAACAAAGTATAATTTGCACGGTTTGACGTGATAAGCGATCGTTAGATTTAATCAGCGCGATTTACTGCAATGCTTTTTTCCCCTTAGTTGGTCAGAACAAAAGTGGATGTTACTTGTTCGGATGACATTTTCCAGTGAAAATTGTTATGTTGGTCATACTTCCAAAAAATAGAATCTGTGATTGCGAATGCCAGTATCCACACCGGCGGTGACTGATGGCTGCACATTCTCCTCAAAACTTTAGATTCATCCGTGCTGTGGCATGCCGAGGCACAATCCACATAAAGTTGATAATTCCGCGAATGACTGTAATTGCAGATTTCGAACAGAGATGGCGACAAAGAGGAAAAACTACAGACTGCAGCTTTAAAAAAAAGAAAAAAAAGTGTGTTTTGGTAAATATATCAGGACCTTAATGCATTATATCTAAACAAAAAAAACTATTTTCCAATGGAGCTTTTGGATGTTTCATAGATTTTCAGTATGGACTTGACCATTTATTTTCAGGTAAAATGTTCCACAGCTATCTATCGTCTCTCCCTGGGGCAGAGAGCATGATGGGAAAGGAAGTGATGAATTCCCATACCATCCTGACAAGAAAATTCTTCTCCGTCTGAAGCAGCTGCCTTATCTTGACTTCAGTGTTTTACTGAAGAGAGAAGCAACTGAGATATGAGAGGAAAGAGATGTCAGATGAGAAAATAGTGAGATACAAAGATGGAGGAGGAATGAACTCATCCACCCACTTATGCTGATAAAATGGAAAAAGTAAGAGTGAAATCTGAGACACATACTATGACAGTAGTACAGTTTTTTTTAAAGGCCAGTAAAAGGAGATCAAAATAACCATCAAAATATGTTGATTGTCAACCTCAAGAGGTCAAATTAAATGTTATAGGAGCTTCTTTATGCAAAGTTATAGTGCTACAATTGTCATTGAGGGCTGGAAAACATGAAGAACAGCAGGTGGCGTCTGAAGTTTCCACAGGTACTTCCTCATGGGTCACACTAATGGGAAAACAGACGCTGGGAGGGATGTACATGAAACTCTCGCAATCGTTCACCTGTCATCTCTGGTGTGTGTCCTACGATACTCTCTGAAGGTCCTCTTGTGACTGCAAATTCTCAGAAGCTTAAGAACATGACTATTCCCTATAAGTGTTTCAGATAGTGACCTAGTTCTGAAGTTACACACACACACACACAGAAACATTTATAAAGTATCTGACTCAACTCTGTCTCTCTTGCTCTATCGTTTGCTCTCATAATCCCAAGCAACAAAATTTCTCACACAGGGGACAAATGTTTCGCTCCCAATCTTGCCCGCCACCACAAACATGTCTTGCCGGGTGGGCGAAGTTTTTTTGTTTGCATTGACAATGGTCCAATGATTTTGTGGTGTAATCTGACTTCTGAGAGAGATTCACTTGGCCCTTTATCCATCTTCACATTCTTCTGAGCGTTTTCTTACTTAATTTCTCAATTTTGACAGAACCACAAGCTGTGTACTTTGGCCAATGCGGATAAAAATCGCTATTTTTCGAACTAATCTCTGCACTCCCACTGAAGAAGCCTGTATGAACTTTACCCGTGTGAGTGTGTGTGTGTGTGTGCAACTCCCACTTCCTGAAGGCCACTTTGTTCAGCTCTCATCATGAAGCTAGCAGTTCATTGTTGGAGCATGAGGGGATAATCATCACTTTCTAGAACCTTCCGGCACTCCTAACCCTTCAGACCACCAAACACGCAGGCTTTATTTCCACAGATATTGGCTTAGTCCTCTGACAAACACTGCACAACAAGAATGAACAGATTCAGCTTGTGTGTGATATGTTTTGAGACAAAGATGATGAAAGTAAAATAGCACACAAAAAAAAAGTCATTAAAAAAATATATTTCTATTTAAAATAACGATTTTTTATTTGAATATATTTTAAAATGTAGTTTATTCCTGTGAGCAAATCTGAATTTTCAGCATCATTACTCCAGTCTTCAGTGTCACAGAAATCATTCTAATATGCTGATTTGATGCTCAAGAAACATTTCTGATTATTATCAATGTTGAAAACTTAATATTTTTTATTAAGGATTTTTTTTTAAATGTAATTCTTTTTTTAACATTAAATTATCCTTATTGATCAATTTAAAAAATATTAATTTATTTTAAAAAAAATTACTGACCACACGGTATATTATATTATTTTATTTTATTTTATATTATAAGCAGCGTAACAGACTTGTTGGGTTTAGAGGCATGTGTTTGCAAATGTCACTTTGTTTAATATTTAGCTTGCAATGACATTCTGATATTATAAGTGTGGCTTAAGTGTCCATATACTTTTGGAGGCAACTGTGCACAGCACATTTAAAGTCCACCTTTAGTCAATAATTGTATCCCTTAAAACTCCTCTTTGATCGGCAAAATGAAATATTTAATTGTTTTTAAATGTCTTAAAATAGCTTGAATGTAACTCTACACCCTTGCCTCATTCTATGAATATGCTAATGAGCCCCGCCTCCACTCACTCACACCAGCTCAGAGATCCACTCGTTGACGATCACACGTTGACCTGATTGGTTACAAGGCAGCTTGTGACGTCAGAAACTCCAGCGAATTTGCACATGGTTTGTCTTAAAGCACATTAAAAACACCACCTAGACATATAAACAACATTAAAAGCTGGATTTTCACCACAGGGGGACTTTGAGTCAACAAAACAAATCCCTTTAAGAAAATGCGCTCACAGTCCTTCTGTTTTGCTGCCTGCTGATTATAATCCACTGAGTTTGCCCAACTAAACCTGGAGCGGTGCCAGACCTCGACTCAAGAGGGCCACTTCAGCAGCGTTTTACACGTGTGTGTTGTATTTAGGGCACACTTTAAACTTGTGTGGTTTTTAAGGAATGGTTGAGTGTAGAGAGACAGGCAACATTCTCGTACAGTCATGAAAAAGCACCATTAGGATGGAAGTGTGTCTGGAAAAACTTAAAAAGTTATACTATATAAAAGTGTGTGGTGACCATAAACCGTTGAAAAAACAGGGTTGTTGGACGATTGAGGAATGCTTATTGAGTGTTTTAGCTTTTCTACATGCCTTGGCATATCATTAGTTTGTGTGCGTGTGTTTTGGAGCGACTTACGGAGGTGAGGATTTGGAAGCCGCAGTGGAGGACTTCGATGTACTGGTACTCCAGCAGGCAGCCCATGATGGATATATAGGACTGCGTATCCTCTCCGCTGGAGGGGATCTCTTTTCGGACACATCCCGGCCCGTGCTCGCTCCACCAGGAGTGGTGTGCCGAGATGTTAAAGGTCAAGAGGTCGCTGTCCTGAAAGGAAAGAGGGGAGTCGTCGTCGTCAGCCTCAATATAACCGATAAGGGAGTGTGCGCTTGCATGCATAATTTAACACAGGGCAGACAAAGAATCTGATCCATAAACATGAGAGGGAGGAAAGACAAGTATATATACAAAAAAGGAAGGAAACACACATTTATTATTTATTTGCTGCGATTATATTTATAACCAGTTTTAAACATGAAACCTAATAAAATGAGGTAAAATCGGTTATGAAGTCTGTTATGAATCATTTATTCACAGCCGCAATTGTTTTCTCTGGTTATGTATTGTTGCCATTCACACACCATCTACAATGTGCTGTTAAATCTCTCATATCATTTGTCCAGAAGTCACTTTTATCCAGCTGTGGGAAAAATACAGCAGTCTACTACTAGTTATTTTTGGCAATATAAAATTACCCAACATTGTGAATTTTGTAACATGCCATTTATTTAGCAATTATCATTTACCATCACCGTAAAAAATCTATAATTTAATAGCTATAAAAAT
The DNA here is from genome assembly GCF_951802725.1 of Rutilus rutilus. Lineage (NCBI taxonomy): Eukaryota > Metazoa > Chordata > Actinopteri > Cypriniformes > Leuciscidae > Rutilus > Rutilus rutilus. The sequence goes on from NC_140218.1 coordinate 28,617,364, forward strand.
GTATTTCAAACCATTCATTGCCGTGCATAAGATGAACAATTACTTCATGGACATTTGTGCATGGCATTTTATATATTTTTATACTATAATAATAATATTATTAATAATAAATGTTATATATTACATTTTTAACAATAACCGTTCTTGTCTTAGGAGAACTTTTATGAATTTTTTTGATCCACTACAAATGTTGACTGTGCAACGATTAATCACGATTAATCGCATCCAAAATAAAAGTTTGTGTTTACATAATATAATGTGTGTGTAGCGTGTATAATTATTTTGTATATATAAATACACACACATGCATGTATATATTTAAGACATATATTATGTAAACACAAACTTTTATTTTTAAACTTTTATTATTAATCGCGATTAATCGTGTATATATATATATACATATACATATACATACACACACACATATACATATATATACACATATTATATATATATATATATATATATACACACACACACACATACATATATATATATATATATATATATACAGTACATATATATATACACACACTGGCTTAAAACAATGTTTTGTGTGTTAGAATACTAATGTGCCTAAGACTTTTGCACTATATATATTAAAAAAAAACATACTTTGAAGGAATTTCAGAACAAACAC